>NC_056748.1:207949583-207979583 GCF_019279795.1 Protopterus annectens
TAATACAAATCTTTCTTCTATTGATGCCATTTCTTACTCCCCTGCCTTCACCTCCTCTCTGAAAACCTCCCAACTCCATATATCAAATCACTTCTCTCTAAACTTCAACCATACTTGCCTTCTGCTTACAACTTACCCCCGGCATTTCACAAAATTACTGCTAATGCCATTGCATACCCAGTCCCCAGATGGGTCTATATCAGATAATAGAACTTTTAAAAGTTCAAACACCATATGGTCGAGACCATATGTTCGAACTCTTAAAAAGGTTGAAAATCAAATTTAAAAAATACAGAAACAACCTACCTGAAAGCTTATGCAGGGGGGGCAAGCCCCCCTGCACCCCACACCCCCCACTCTTTAAGTATGCCAACTCCGAGATCGCACTACAGTGCGGACAATGGAAAACTTCCATTGCTGCACTGTATGGGATCTCTGTTGAAACGTTTGAACTTTTAAACGTTCGATCATATAGTGTCAACCATTTGATGTTTAAACTTTTAAAAGTTCTACAACGTGATAGGAACCCTCTCCATACATATCAAAGGATCCATTCTTGAAAACACGGTTCCAAAAATATGGAAGAAATTCTATGTTATTCCCCTTCATAAAGGTGGAAACTCTGCAGACACCTTCAATTACCATCCCATTGCTATCCTATCCACCTCTCCAAAATAATGAAAAAATGTATATATATATATATATATATATATATATATATATATATATATATATATATATATATATATAAATCCTTGAATATCTTATTCAGGAAAACCTCCTAACCCCCACACAACATGGCTTTTGTCCCCATCATGCCACTGCCACTGCTCTCATAACTTTCACACAGACCATTGCTGAAGCTCATGATGAAAACAAACTGGTTTCTAGCCTCTTCCTTGATTTATCCAAAGGTTTCAAGACTGTCTCCCACAATCTACTTCTATCTAAACTTAAAAATCTTAATCTCTCAATCTATGACAATCTACTATACACTGGTTCACCAGCTCCCGCTTTGATACAGCCCAGTCTGCCAGATGGCTATCGGCCTTCTCTCCCTTCCTTCCTGTTCACACTGGCATACCCAAAGGTTCCTATCTAGGGTCCCTCCTCTTTAACATCTTTACAAATAATCTTCACACATCTTGCCCTCATGCCACTCCCATCCAGTATGCAGATGATTCCACTATCATATCTTGCTCCGGTAATCTCCCCCGCCTTCTGTCCCTCACCCAAGACTGACGTCTGTCTGTAGAAGAATGGCTAACCAGCAATGAACTCCTACTTAATCCTAAAAAAGCAAACCAATCTCTCTTCCTCCCTAAATCTCTACAACATTGCAGAAACTCTGTCTCAGTCACATCTCTTAACAATGCTAATATCTCGGTTGAAACTCACACTAAATACCTGGTTGTTGTTATCGATGACCAACTTAAGTATGACATCCATATTCTGCAGGCCCTCAAAAAACACACTAGAAACTAAGCCTCTTATATAGGAATAAAAAAATGCCTGACTAAGGACACAAAATGCTCTTTGGCACAACCTTTTCTACTGCTTACTGTTTTTAATACTGCACCTATACTCACTAATCTACAATCCAACCTCATGGCCAAACATGAACCCACCTACAATAAAATTGCCAGGTGTGCTGCAAATCTTCCTTACCACTCCCCACCACTGCACTGTCCTAAAAAACCTTCTGTGGCCAGAAGTTCAAAACCAACTCTTACTTCCTCAGCTCCACCTCACACACTCTGTACTAGCTAATCCCTCCCTCCGCCCTGCTGTCTCTACTCTAATCTCTCCCTATACCCCCAAACATAGTCTCCACAGTGTGGACCAATATCTCCTGGAAGTCTATCAGCCCATGAAGCAAATTGGTAAACTTCTTTATATTAATTCAGTTGACAATACCCATTCCCATTGACCTAAGAGTTATCACTAACAATTTCAGTTTAAAAAATTTTTTTAAAGATTACATGCTCATAAAGTGGACTTGCCCCTGCTCTACACCAACTTGACCTAGTCTTCCTCATCTTCCTTCCTCCTATGTGTCTGTTAATACAATGTTATAGCAACTATAGCCGTGTTACTTCTCTTTCTTCCTGCAAACAATCTACCTAAAAATCAAAAACTGTCTATGGCTATAAATAACCTGTTTCCTCTCAGTCAAATCTATATAGCTAAATGACTTTACATATTTTAACTTGTTATTTTCCAAGTGTTAATTGCAGTCTTACTCTCTGTATGTATGCAACTATTTAATTCTTATATTAATAAGTCTGATTGCTGTTGGTATACCTTATAAGTTCCTTGTTATCATTATTACTTGAGGAGGGAGTTGTGAGGGCTTATCCCTCAAGGCTTTTGTATAGTGGCTGCAATTTGTTCCACCCACATAGTGCCTTTTTTAGGCAAAGCCAATCCTCAAAATCTTCCAGAATAGCAAAACAGAAACTAGGTAACATAAACATACTGCTCCTCAATGCTATCAGCCTTAACAAAAAAACCCTGCTCCCTACAAGTACTCTTTACCAAGGAAAACATTCAGATGAGATGTTAACTGCATCCCCATTTGCTGGAGCTGCTGGTAGCACAGGTGGATGTAAGACTCCGCAGCACCTATCAAAAAGAGTAAGGGAAGTTCCCCGTTGATTCGATGAAACTTCCCTTAGTAGTGTAATATCACCTCAGTCCACCCCTGAAAAGAGACCACTAGCCTATGGGTGACAATCCCAGTCAATAAATGATGAATACAACTAAATAAATAAATATATATGCATCATTTTGGAAACCTGGTTCAGGACCATTAAGATCATCCTATCAGTGCAAGGTTTCAATGTCTACCCATTAAATGGGGTACTGTCTCCATATTTGTACAAAAAAAAAAAAAAAACAGTTCATCATCAGACTAATTAGACAAAGTAACAGTCTGGAACTCCTCCATGTCCAGCTTCCATCTTACTATTAACAAGGTCACTTATCACATAATGGAAAAATAGAGAACTGTCATCTTTGTCCCCCTCAGTCCATATCTCCCATCATATTAGTACAGTATCCTTAGCATAAAATCAAGCACCATTCTTCTGGGAGACTTTAACCCCCTTCCATTAACAGGGAGACATATACATCCTTTAACATGAATGCCCAGGTCTATATTAGATCATCAAATGCTTAAAAAAGCAAACGGTGATTAATCGACCCTGAATAAGTGAAAGCTTACAATCTCGAAATGTCAGAACAGCAATTTTTTTTCCTAGGGAAAAAAATCGCTGTTCGAAAACACATACAAACAACACAAGTACACCAAACAAACAGCAATCCACACACATACACCTAAAATCTGACACCTAACCCTACACTAACTATACACACACCACTAACTATCCACTTACCTTAACCCAAACCCTAACCCTAAGGTCCATCACTATCGCACACTCACCTCACCTGCTCCCTAACCCTAACTCTCCTAACCTACTCTAACCCTCACGTCCACACAATCACACACATACCTAACCCGCGCCCTAACCCTAACTCACCTAACCTGCCCTAACACTCACATCCACACAATCACACACTTACCTAAACCTGACCCTTAACTTTCCACCACAGCACTGAAAATACCGAAGCAACAGAAACGGACAACCAAATTCTTTCCCTAGGAAAAAATTGGGGTTTCTGTTGCTTCGATATTTTAAGCTTTCGCTTACATGGGGTCGATTAATCACTGTTCGCTTTTTTAAGCATTCAGTGATCTAATATAGACCCGGATGCCCAAAGATCTGGACTTTATCAAACACAAGGTTAGTCCACACCACAGCCAGAAAGAATAAAATCCTGGGCTTGGTCCTCATCACCAGGGAACAGTTCTGCTCCCTACCAATTGCAACTCCTTCCATGGTCAGTCGGACTACACGTTAGTCTCACTCACCTTAAGACTAAAGCCATAAGCATCCTCCAATACCATGGCACTCAGAGATGATGCCAAGGCAAGTCTAATGGAGCTGAGTGATGACCTGGTGACCCTGCTTATGCAGAAGGTTTACTGCCAAATTCTATGCACATGTCAATAGCTGCACAGATGCATTTGTCCCACACAGAAGTGAATATAATTCCAAGTTAAAAAAATAAATAAATAAAAACTATAACTGAACACTCTTTAATAAAAGAAAAAAAACCTTTCTCAAGATGCAAAAGAACAGAGAACTCCTGAAACTGATCAAACCAACCAAAGCAAGATATGAGGTAAACATTGACACAAAGGCAAAGGACAACCACAAAGTCATCTTCATCTATGTTACAAAAAGTAGAAACATTATTTAGCATTGTGCAGAACTAACAGTATGTGATATCACATATGCAGACCCAGAGGGCATAGCCAGTTTACTAGCAGATAAATATACCCCAAAATCATATTTCCACTCTCCACTTCCTTTCTTTTATTTCATACCCCCAGCTACACCTTCCCCTCAAATCTCCCATGATTAATTCCTCAAGCCACTATCCAAGCCTAAGAAACTGCTTCTATGGGGCCAGATAACATACCAGGATGCTTACTGGCAAGCCTAAAACAAGGCCTGCCAGAGGCTATTTAATACCAGCCTTCAAACAAGCTTTATGCCAGATGCATATAATATAGCAGCTATAATCCTCTTACACAAATGTAGGGTGGTGTTGGTCACGTGAAATCATATACCCATAAGTCTAACCAGCCTAGTCTATAAGGCTATGTAATAAATCATTATGGAATTAATAAATAAGGACATAAGTAACCTAAAAGCTATTGATCCAAGTCAATTTGGATATGTCAAGGGAAGATCCTTCAAACTTAACCTGGTCATCATCTTTGAGAAGGTTTCTGAAGAAATGGATGAGAGCAGATCAGGCCACACTGCATAAATAGACCTCATAAAGGCATGTGACAGCACCCCCTACTTGGGTATCATAGATAAACCATACCAGATAAATGCTAATCTCTTTGTAATTCACTGGACAGCAAATTCAATCACTACTAGAACCTAGGAAATTTGAGTAGGCTGCTTTGCCTCCTCGACCTGTCACTAATGGTATACCCAAGGATTCAGTCCTTGGGCCACTACTCTTTGACATTTACTTCTTGGAGGTCAAAGCTACTGTCAGTTTACAGCTGATCAAGTTTGAAGATGACTGTAAATGTGTTGCCTTCATAAACTCCCCACATAACAAAATGATTGTCCAAGAAAGTCTTTCCCAAATGAATATATGTTGTCAAAACCAAGGACAAAACTGGAATACCAAAAATGTCTAATAGTATCCTTCAGCAGTATTGAAGTCTCATAATTTTCAAAATGACAACGCACACCAGAAAATCAGTTCAGTAGTTAAGGACCTAGGAACCTCTGTAGACAACAAACTGTCCATCAATCACCACTATTGTAAAAATCACTTTTCATTGCACACCTTATCATTAAGGTTACACTTTCCATGTCCAGAAGTCTGATCATTCCATTGCATTCTAGACTCGTAAGGCTAACCATTGAGTATAATCCCCCCTTAGGTATGAACCTGTCCAAACATTTGATGCAACCTCAGCACTTAAAGGACAACAATGGGATTATCTTATTAAATGCTCAAGTTCTCTGTTATTTTTCTCCCTCTTTATTGTCCCTGCTATGAACAAACAACAATACAGCATTTAAAATATTTTAAATTGACTGTTTCTCTCCACTAGAACAGTACCTTACTGTACTGTGGTGCTTTCACTTTCAAAAAACTTTTATCCTGGCCAGAAAAAGTCTCCGGTTCATTGATGTCATCAAGGCCACTGAATACAGGTAGTTTTCTGGCCAATTCTCTCTCCAAACTGACATCATCCTGACTGTCGTAAAAACCCATCCATGCTATGATATCACAGCTCCCTGGTCTTTCCACTACCCATACAGAAAGTAAAGGCTAGAACAAGGAAACAGTACATAAGTCAAGTCTTCTGCTGACAGCTGTCAATCACAGCAGGTAACAGCTTAAATTACCCATAGCCCTTTAACTGCTAGGGAAGTTAGGTGTGAAGGGGGGTGGGAGATGAGTCAAACTAGTACAATTCAGGCTACACAAAAAATACGGTTTACCCATTCTATAAAGAAGCTGCAGTAAAAAGCACTTTGAAAGTCTGTTCTGTGGCATTTGTACTGTTTGTTTCTTAAGCAGTGATTGAAAGGCATGAAATGTTACATAAAACTAACTGACTGAAAGACAGCAGTGTATGCATGTAAAATTAATGCAGTGATAGGGGCTTTAGGAAGAAAGAGGCCTGAATGATGTAACTTTTTACAGATGAGCACTGCATTGTGGGATACCTAGAAGCAGACTAAACAATCAGAGTTAGTTCAAGATGCCAGACCTCATGTGGCCAGACTCAGAAATTACATATAAAATTATTTAAAATCCTGTAAATAGTCAAAGAGTGGTGTTAAAAAATGATGAACTAAACAGTTTTTTTGAGTCTGTGGGTGCGGTTCTCCTTTAAGAAAATAAAGGGCATAAATCATACAGAGAAAAATTAAAAACTATGCAGGCCATCTCAAAGCCTTGTACCCCTTCTTGGTGCCATACTGGCTACTGAGGGATGATATTTGCCTCATGTTTGGAGGTGCAATATACTCTCTCATATCAGACCTACTGTATATTTGCAAATCCAACAGGGACATAAGAACTCACCCAAGAGTTTTAAATATATTTGAAATATAAATAGAATGTTTTGGAGGGCTAGACAGATATCACAGAAAATACCACTTCTTTTGAATAACCTTCCTCTGCATTTAAAGCAAAATACCTATCTTTCACTTGTTGGATGTAATCTGAATAATACCTCTCAACTATCCAGCTTTTCACAGAATGTATAGATTCTGTCTTATATTTTTGGTCTGTTCTTCATTAAATTTCTGGTTTTCTGGCAAATTACAGAGGGTTGAAGTAATTAAATAATAGCATAAATTTGAGGTTCAGACATCATATCCTTCAGAAAATGCATGCTAAAATAAATCCTGTTATTCTAGCAAATACATTTCTAAAAACAATATTTAAAATCTGTCTGCATTTGTCCCCAATTATTTTAGACTTTGTCCAATTTTCTTATCCTAAGAGGGTAAGATGCATGACCTTGGTGACGGGAACAGCAAATCCATTCCTGGTTTAGTACCACTGTCACTCATGGCTAGGGCAACATGCAAATGCTCTGCCCATCTCTAGGTTATTTATACTTAAAATGTAAGAGCTAAAACTTCATAGAAATGTATGGTTAGGCTTGTAAACATCCTCATGGATAAATGGCGTACTAAGTACAAACCTATGAAACAGTAATTCTTCAACTGCATCTGAGGAATTGGTGGAGAGATTGCATTGCAGCTGTGATATTTTGTATTGCAATTTTTGATAACAAGAAAGTGTGGATTCAGAATAGTATAGAAAAATTGTCATTTGAGAATCGGCTGACAAACATAAACTGCTGAAATTCTTTCTTCTTTTCTTTGAATATATATACTTTAACAGCCTTTGGACAAGTATCAAAAGAGCTGTCATATTATGGCATTTGGTATTTGAATAGCTGTCAGAAAGCAAACCATGGCAGTTCAGTCTGGGTTTTATTGACAAGATTAGGTTAACAGCTGTGCAATTTAACTCAAACAAAAATCTTTTGCAATCTATTATTTTTTTTAACTGGGATCCCATTGTGTATGCTGAATCTTTTACTGTCAAATTCTATGCTTGTGTAAATAGTTGCATAGAGGCATCTGTCCCCCTCCAAAGTAAATACAATGCCTAGTTTAAAAATAAATCCCCATGTTAAAACTCAAACATAAACAGGCTCTACAACAGGATAAAAAAATCCTTGTGCGTAAAAGCAAAATTGAGTATTCCTCTCCACTAGAACAGTACCTTACTAAATTCTTGCAAAATTTAGAAGAGGACTCCAGTCCTTGATCAAATCAACCAAAGCCAGATGTAAAAGGCATCCATAAAACTTTCTTTAACTATGTTAAAAACCTCAATAGCAATGCCAAGCTCTGTAGAAAGCTAATAGTAACTGATACCACTTAGATCCAAGGGCATAGTCAGTCTATTATTTGATAAATTTAGTTCAAATTTAACTCCCACTCTTCCCAACATTCCCAAATCACATACCTGCATCTATGCTACCCCCACGTTTCCCAAGATCAAGTCCTCAAGGCACTATCCAAGGATAAGGACACTGCTTCTATTGGACTAGATAACATACCAGGATGTCTCCTGGCTAGCTTGAACCAGAATCTGTTAACTGTCCCTATTATTCAGTACCATCCTACAAACAGGCTATGTGCAAGATGAATGAAGTACTGCACCATTCATCCCCCCTGCACAATGGTTGGGTTTCAACTGATACAAATAGTTATTGATCACTATGCAGGCCTTCAATGAATTGCGATTGTTAAGGTGGGTTTCATTAACATTCTGATGAAACATTTTCATCCAATGATTTGTAGCTCTTACTGGGAATTAACCATATCTATAGCTATATATGTATCTGTATTTGGGTGTAGAGTAAACAACCTTTATTTTCTAATAAAATGGGTGAACTTTATATCTTTACTAAACAGTGTTGTTTCAGATATGCATCATTCGACCAGCTGAAGGTGTGGCCTTGTGAGTATATCAACGAGTTAGCAGTATGTCTAACTTGTGTCTCTTTACTCATTGCCACAAGCATACAAGGATGTTCATATTAAAGCCTCTATTTGAAGCATGTAAACTTCAGTTTAAAAAGCCTAGCATCTTGTTCATTCATTTTATTCCCTTTTGACAGTGTTATTTACATAATGAAGATTTAAAGTCTGCTTACAGTAAGTTGTTCAATTCTTATTGCAGTTTTCTAAGATTACATATATTTTTGTGTTTGCATAGTTTGGAAAAGTAGGCAGAACCTGTCTTGAGGGAAATGCAGCATTTTTGATTTATGAGGTAAATGGAATTGATACTGATAAAGTTATCCATTTGTATACAACACAACTCAACACTATTATCTTAGTTTGAAATATTTGTGAAAATGATGAAATTAGGGTTCCCACATTATGCAGGTAATTTTTTCTGAATAACATTTTGTCTCAGAACTTGCAGTGAATTTATATATTTTTTGATAAAGCACTGTGTCTAGTGCAAAGTAGTTCATAGTTACATTGTTGCCATGTAACAGAATTGAAGAGTAATGACCTGAAAAATTACATATTCTGAAAGTTGATCTTGCTTTTCATAACTAATATAAAAGGTTATGAGGTGCAATAATTCACATCATGGTCACTAACCAAAGGCGTAATGCCAGACTATTTCAAGATTAAACTTCTAGTCCTTGACAGAATTTCATTTCATGTATGTAGGACAGATATTTCTGATTTACAGACTACTCGACATACTGAAATTATTCTTTTAAAACCACTGATGAGCAGATAAATAAGAAACCATTTCTATGTGAACATATTGAAAGATATAACAATTTTATGTGGTTCTGGGAATGACACAGGAAACCCTTGAAAGACCATCTTTTCATTTGTTTTCTTTCATGGATTTTAATAGAGAAAACAGTAAAAAGTAAGGCACTTCCAATTTGCCATGTATAATGCTGAATAAACCTACATTAGAATATTGACTGCATTTGGTGCATATTGCAAATGCACACATGGACAAACATGTGAGTACAAGGTCAAAAGGTACAAACGCTCATCCAAACTTTATGAATCTGGTTAAGTTAGAACTGTAGAAATATAGCCTTGGTCTCCAAATTAAGATAGTTTGACCACCCCTGTTAGTAAGACTACTAATTACAAATAAGGTATTCATTTTAACTTCTCAATGCCATATTGACTCTTGCCTTTCATAGGTTAGAACTAGGCTAACTACCCTTGTGGGCCATTTTAAATCTAGTCAGTTATCCCATTTAAGAATCAAACCCTGCACCCTGTCTTTGCAGGATCAGTACCTTACCCTTTACACCAATTCCCAACAGCTAGTAGACTTGCTCAGATTATTTTTTAGCTGACTTCCCATTGTAATGCTCACTAACAGGATAGTTACACCATTTAATAAGGACAGGGCAATATTTTCCCTCTTGCCTCATCACCCTAACCTTAATATCATTAGTCATGGCAGTTTGTTTTTTATGAATTATATACATAAATATGTTAGCTTTGAGAAGTCTGCAGTTTCTTTTATACATATGAACCCTGACATTACATAGCAAACATTATACATATTGATACAATAAGTTTTTCTTACTAAAGCATACAACACAATGTCTGTTTCCTTACATTCTGTGAAGATAATGTTATCTGCTCTGCTACTGCAGCAGTGGGATGCAAGATTGGTACATAATAGCAATGTTATATGTGAGTGACTGTTTGCTTTCATAAGTGCTATAGTCATGGGGTCCTCCTCTGTTAAACAAGACATGCTCGATGTATATACTGCTTCAGATGTTGACAATTATGGCATCTTTGAACAAGTATAAGTCTGACACCATAGTGCCACTCTCTGCAAAAGTAACTGTAGAAGGCACACTACCATTCATATCCTGTGGCACAGCTCTGTTACATGTGGAACCTGCCCACATCTCTTATCTGCCATTGGAAGAACAGGTCATGCCTGGCACACATACATATAGAAAAGTCATGTCCCCTGCTCAACCACCAGCAATGGGCATTATGGTTGCAAACTATTGTGTGAATAGATTTCTGCATAAGTTAGGCCAGTAACTATTAATGCCATTGCTCCTGTTAATTGCCTGAACTATGTGTTACAATAGGCATTGCACAACAGACGTACAGGGCAGTAATTCAGAAGCAGTATGCCACAGCCACCATGAAAGTGACAATAAATGTACCCTTCAGTCTGAATGACTGCATAAAAGAGGATATACAATGCATGGCTCAGCTAACTGGTACATTGGACAGGGACCAAGGTGTCTTCATTGTCTCCAAGGGGTAGTCTAACTCTATTTTCCAGGGCCAGTCAATCCAATTCCTGTGGCCACTACTTAGCTACCTGAGCTGTGGGTAAACCCTCAAGATGTTGATCAAGGTTACATACTGCTTCCTCCTCCACACCGCTTCTGATGATGAGCCTGGTGTGGCATGTTGTGGCCACCTGCAGAGACATAGCATATGTGGGAGTCATGCATACGGCATCAGTAAGCAATTGTCACTATGTACAGTAAACATGCAAGGAAGATTCGAGAGAGTGCTTCCAAATAGCTAATGTACTAAAGGTGGTGAAACTCAATGTGCATGTTGAGTATGAGGAACAGTTGCAAGACTGAGTACAAATAAAGTGCTGTTTATGGCAGATGTGGAAGCAAGGAGAAATATAATGAAAGAGGGGGTGGCAGAGTTAAATAAGCAGAAGTTTCTGGGGGGATGAAAGAAAGAAATTTTTATTGAATGGATGGTAAATACTGACATATCTCTCAACCTCAGTGTAAGAAATCTGAACAAAACCTAAAATAATTTGGAGACAAAAGGCCCAAGAATGGGGACAGATTTTAAATATTGCTCCTATAAACATAGAAATGTGTTAGAATAACAGGATTTGTGTCAGCATGCATTTTTTTGAAGTATATGAAGTCTAAAACTCAAAGGTATGTCATTAGTTAGTGACTTCAAACCTCAGTAATGTGCTAGAAAGCCATAAATTCTGTGAAGAACAGATTAGAAATATGAGGCAAAATTTGGACATTCTGATGAAATCTGGAAAGGTGAGAGCTACAAATGGAGGTATTAGGGTCTCTTGAATTGCTGGCACAATTGTGAGGAATCACTGGATGTATAAGGTGAGAGATATGGGTGGGGCAGTATTGTGGGATACTACAGCTACAGTAAAGTATTTGTTCAGTTGTAAGAAGGATGTGTTCAGTGACAAAAGAAGAGGGTTTTTGAAGGGAATATGTGAATGGGAAGATGAGAAATAGAATGTCAAGGGACGTAGAGATTATTTAGTGAAGCACAAGGATTGGAAGATGCTATTGTGGCATAGTGTGGCATCTGCCATTTACTTTTAAGTTATGTTATATTGTAAAAGTTCAATTACATACAGAAAGAGAGAGAAGTTAGGTTTTTTCATTTCTTAATCGGTTTCTAAAAATCATTTTAACTGTCTGTATCTGCTTTAGCAAAGACCTTAAAGTCTGTATTAGTGATTCTGGTATATAGTTGCATTGCATTTTGCTATTTAAGATTTGAGGTAGTCTTACTTGGAAAATAAAGACGTCAGAACAAATAAGAAAACAACAATGCTTCAAGTGCAGTAGGAAATTCGATATGCTTATTGGATTAATTTGAAGGAGAGGCACATTGGTAAAGTAGCATGTGAATGATAACAGATTTATTTTTATTAATGCTGTTCTCAAGGATTTTTGGTCTGCAAAGGATGGGAGGATTCAATGGAACACATAAATAAATACAACAGACATAGAGACATTGGATCTGATCCTACCCGGCTTTGTCGGGCAAATCATGCCTCTTGAACTTGGTCGGCTTTTTTGAAAGTCACACTAAGGCCATTGATGAGGTAAGGCAGTTCAGACAGCGGTTATCACAGACCAATGATTGAGTCACCTTGTTATTAAGATGTATCTTCAGATCCACCTGTCCTCCCTGGAAAGACCCTAAAAGTTCCTCACCAAAAGGATAAAAGGGGTCAAAAATATGACATATGCTGCAACAATGAAGAAACTCCAAACCTGAATTCAGTCGCATACCGAAAATCAAGAGGTGACCTCTGTGCCTGACATACCTGCCATTCAGTGTCATCTGCGGATCTAATGGACATGCTCCACACACAATGCAAATGCTCCAAATCAACCAGAGCACCAAGAGCCAGAGACTTAGACCTCAACACCTCAACACGGATATAAATAGGGAGACTTGGATTCACAGAGGACATATAATATGACATGCTGAGGAAGACAATTCATCCAGAATCCCGCTAGAGGACGAGATCTCTGTTCGCTGCTGTTGGTTCAAGAGGAATCTTGACCAGTGGGGACCCAGTGGATGGGATCTTCCCGGGAATCATCTCTGTATCACTGCTGGACTAATGACGCCAACGTATTCTAGTATATTTCAACCTGAAGAGGGTGTGAACAACTCACACAACTCTGGCTAGGCTTATAAATGCCCTAGGCCAGATAGCCTAGTATGAACCTATGAACCTATAATAGTTCATGGATCATCATACCCTATGGCCATCCACAACAATAAGAGAAAACAACAGGACACTGAACTTTTCTTATATACTCCTCTCATATACAAAGAAAATGCTTATTTGTGTGCATTTGCATTAACATTTTTGTCATGACATGAAGAAAATACAGATTTCAACATTGTAATGAGATTATTTACTCATATGCATTAGGTATGTTTCTGATACAATAAAATATATTGAAGTAGAATAATGTTACTTACAATGACTTTTCATTTCAGAAAGGGAAGTCAGCTGTTGGTATTAAACCCTAATTTAATTTTTATGTGCTGAGCACGTCATGCTAGTTCAGGACTAATACTTGCATTAAGGCAGTTTCAGGCCAATTAGCTCAGAGTTAAGGGTCTAATAGTTTTTTTTCCATTCAATCTATCCTGTTGTTGCTGTGTTTTCATATCCAGTGTATTTGTTGTTGCCTGTCCATTATGATAAACTGACACCAAAATTACCTCCCTATCTCTGTTTATTGGCTCTTGACAATAAAGTTTCATTTTTTAAAGTCCCTTCCCTTATTTTACTCACCGGGCTAAAAGACCTTTGATAAAATTGTTTAAAAAGTTGAGTGTACTGATATGACTTACACTGTTTTTAACATTAAATTAGTGAAATTTTACTGTAATCAGCTTATAGGTTCTTTTTGCTGGCAGAAGGTTTCCAGGTGAGTTGTTTTGTACTGAATGTTAAATACTCAGTAACAGGTCTACCCAAATGTTATTCTAAACTAACTGATCTCCATGCAGTTATAGTCAACCCTGCCAACAGAGTCATTCCTGTCAAAACCATGGACCAGGACTTCTCCGCGACTTCTGAAGCCAGCCCAATTGAGCTGGGTATCTTGAGACATTGTAACAATTGTCTGTTTCTGCCTGACAATCATCCATTACTCAAAACAGCATAAAAAGGTGTACGATCTGACAATCATCCATTACTCAAAACAGCATAAAAAGGTGTACGAGACATTTACATATATAATGTCCTTAGATGCAAAAATCACACACACAGTAAATTCAGACATCAAAATTACCAACATTACACCATACATCACTTCTCACCAAGGCCTTTCCTATACACATAGTCTATTATATTCTGAGGTCCTAAAGATTAAATTGCCTAAACCTCAAAGACCTCCAAAATGCAAGATGTACACAAAGCACACTCAGCAAGTTAAGCCTACCTCATCACATAGTACTGAGAGTCCCAAAGTCTCAAATATTGAGCCAAACATTCTTGTTATAGGTGTACCATTTACCAGACCGAGCAAAGAAAAAGTAATGGTTAGTTGGCTGTCTGGTACCAGGATCCATCGGATCAAAGACAGACACAAGTCCTTGAGCAACAATTACCAGTATGACTCTGTTGTAGTTCATGCCAGTAACAATGACTTGAGGCATTCCTCATTGGATTATATGAATAGAGACATAATGTAGCTCTCAGAATATGTGCCCCAGACATGTAGGAGTCTAACATTGAGCAGTATTCTACCTTATCCAAGGATGATGCTGCAACATGAGCAAAAAATAAGTAACTATAGTAATTGGTTGAGTTTTTGGTGTCCTTAAAAGGATGTCCAATATTTGTCAACCTGGTAGAATATAATTGCAGACCACACTGCTTCACAAGGAATGGCATGCATCTGTTCCCTCTAGGGTTTTGGTTGTTGCAAAGACATTGTCCACCCTTATAGTTTCCTTTTTAGTCAATGCCAGCTTGATAAACATGCCAACATATTGAAACAAGCAAAGCAAGATATGAAGGTGTTACTTATTAATTCTAGGTACATAAACAAGAAACTCCACTCCCTACAAGCCCTCCTCACCCTGGAGGACATTCATGTCTGTGTAGTGACCAAGAAATGGGTTAAAACATTGGGTAGCATGAAGACTATCCAGAGCTATAACATCTGCTCCACTTTTAGATCTGTTAGTATGCAGGAGGGGAACAAATGAAGAGGTGTCTCAGTCTACATCTAGAAGAGACTTACGTCAAGACTTGTAAAGCAATATGTTGCACTAGAGCTTTTCCATGTCAAAATAGCCATTAGAAAGGTTCCGTACCATATATTAGCTAGTTATACAACTGCCTGTATTACGCAAGAAAGCCACAGCACAACTGTGCATTAAACTATGAAACCTACACCACCAGTAATGCACAACTACCTACTTCTAAGTGATACATGAGCAAGCTTCATAACTAACCAAACCCAGTTAACTGCAATGAATACACAGAAATGTGGTACAAACTCCAAATCAGAAGCCAAAATCGATTCCAAAAAAAAACATCAAATGTTCAAAGCAAGAAGGAAGGAAACCAACACTAGGATGATTGTAGCTCCATTTAATAATTCATCCGTTCTGGTACCTCGGCAATTCGCCTTCAGTGGAACAATTTGAAATATGCTAACATCCTGTATAAATAGTCACATCAATTAACTCATCAGCCTTAATTGGCTGTAATTACATCTACTTAAAATGCAAATACATTAAATATAATGCATATCTAATATTAAGCATGAAATATATCAATTTTCTAAATATCAATTCTTTAAACAAATTAATAATAAACTGCATGCTGAAAAAAAACTATAACAAACTTTACACTAATACACACCTTTAAATGCAAAAATATTTAAAGTACAATTATATTTAAAGTGCAAATATATTTAAAGTGCAATTATATAAACTAGCTAAGAAAAACAAGTTAGTAAGACAGGTTAATGAACAAGCAGACAAAAGTATCAGACCATGCCACCATCTAAATTCATACCTCTAGGGTATAAAGTGTGATAATTAAAGATCATCCTACTTTCCAGCCTATTTAATTCGTTTTTAAAATATCCTCTAAATGAATGGGGTCTAGCCAAAACACTGAAGTTAAATTCATTAATGTCACCCTTATGTACTATAACAAAATGAGAAGCTACAGCGCTGTCCATATTCTTCCTCCTGATGTCCCCTAAATGTTCCAGAATACGAACCTTAACTCTTCTAGTGGTTTGTCCTATATACCAGAGGGGTACGGCACAGTTGCATCCCAAAATATAGATTATCCCTGATGACATGCAATCAAATCTCTCAAAAGCTACATATTTTCTACCATTTATTTTCTTCCCATGCAAATTACTGACCTTATCACAAACTGAACAATGCCCACATCTGAACATGCCTACATTCCCATCAAGTGAATGTTCCAGCTTCCTATTCAATAACTCTTTCAAATTCTTATATCTGCTATAAGAGAAAGTAATCCACCTTGGAAATAAATGCCCAATAGAAATGTCATCACAAATTACATGCCACAGCTGTTTACGAATATTTTCAACAGTCCCTGAGAATTCTGAATATTTAGAAACAAAAAATATTGGTTCTTGTTCAAGAATGTTACATGAACATTCCCTATTACCACCTCCTACAAACATCTTTCTTTGTGTTAAACTGCTATAAATGTTATGAAGTATGTTCTCATCATAACCTCTAGATAGTAGTCTATCAAACACTTCACCCAACATTTCATCCCATAAAGTCGGGTCAGAGGTTTTTCAATGAATTCTCTTGAACTCACCTTCAGGTAATGCCTTTATCAAATGAGGGGGATGCATGCTGCTTGCATACAAAAAATTGTTGAGCGCTGTTGGTTTTTTGAAAGGCTTATGTTGAACCAAACTGTCCTCTCCTATATAGAAATCAACATCCAAAAACGGTATATTGCATTTTGAAATTTCAAATGTGAATTTTAATCCATGCAAATTATTATTCAAATCATCCATGAAAATTTTAAATAAAGAAACTTCACCTTTACAAATAAAAATCAAATCATCAATATAACGTTTATAAAAAACAACATTATTAAAAAAGAAAGTATTTTGAAACATAAACTCTTTCTCAAACTCACCCATATAAATTATGGCATAAGTGGGAGCAAAAGTTGCTCCCATGGCTGTCCCTTTAACCTGAAGAAAAAAATCTTTCTTCCACATAAAATAATTATGTGTTAGACTGTATTCCAACAGGGACAACAAAAAACACGTACGCGGTCCATCACCCATCATTTTGTGCATGGCCTGTAAACCCCATTTTTTGTCAATGTTGGTATATAAGGAACAAACATCAACCGTAGCCCAATAATAATTTTCTTTCCATTCCATTCTGCACAATGCTCTACAAACCTCTTCAGTGTTCTTAACATGTGAGACTACCTTAGTTAGATACTTTTTTTAATGTGGAAATCTAAAAATGTATTTACTTTTTCAATGCAAGATCCAATACCTGATATTATAGGTCTCCCTGGTGGATTCGCAATGCTTTTGTGAATTTTGGGAATGATATACATATATGGATGTCGAGAATCTTTATTTGGCAATTTTTTAACATCACTACTACTAAAAAATCCCAATCTTTCATCTCTGTCCAATAAATCATTCAATTCATCTGTGTAAGACTGTAAAGGATTCCCACTCAACTTAACATAAGTATCTTCTACCAAAATAGCCTCAACAATATGCTCATACTTATCAGTGTCCATTATCACCCAATTACCACCTTTGTCTGCCTGTTTAACAGTAACTCTGTCTAACTTCATTCTAAACTCCTGTAAAGCCATCCATTCATTTTTATTAAGGTTAAACACTCTATTTTCTCTACAAAATATTTTATATGACTTTTCTATACAAGAGATTACTACTTGTTCAAATGAAGTAATGGTCACAGAACACTTGGGAGGAGAAAAAGTACTGTCGCTAGAAAGGTTAGGTAATTCAGTGTGCCCATAACCCTCCACAAAAATGTGCGCTGAACTGTTTTCATCAACAGAAATATTTCCACTCAAAATACCATCATAATCTAAAACGTTTTCACAAAAAATGTTCTCACAAAAAGAACCATCATCATAGTCATAAATACTCATGTTCAATAATTCATCATCCTCCGAAACATTTCCTACTATAGATGTATTTAAAACAGATTTATGATCCGAAAAAATTACCCTTAAATATAACTTACAGGTAAATTTTTAACATCTGTTACTAATTCAGCTAGAGTAGGTATTCGAGTGGGTATAAACTTTGTACCTTTTTTCAAAACTTCACTCCTCTCATTACTTATGCTTGTTTTTGAAAGGTTAAGTACAGACAAACTACCCCAGTTGAAATTACCCACACCAGTGGAACCTTCAGCAGCAACTTCATATACCATATTATAGTCCGTGTTCAAAATGTCCCGGTCAGTATTATTGACACACAAAAATTTGTCCATAACATTTTCAAAAAAAGTCTCAGATGGATTTAAGTTTGCACTATCTGAATCACGAACAAGTTTACTACACTGCAATGATTCAGAAAAACAGACTGGACTTACTTGTGATTTTTGTAAGAAAAAGAAGAAAGCTGCTGAAGGAGTCGTTTTTCCTTGATTCCTTTTTGATCTAGTCTGTGCACTCACACTCAACTTCTTAACATTTTGATCTCCTTTACGGTTATCCACATCTTCACTGGAACACTCTAAAACGATATCTTCAAAAGAAACACTTTTTCGGCTTCCACCCACTTCAGTCGAAGAACAGGATGAACCATCTTCACTTCCGGTAGTCCGTCTTCTAAAATTCCGACGAAAACGGCGCCCTTTATATGGCCAATTGTACACTTCATTCTTCTCATAATCTTTAATGTCCCTCTTAAGTTTGGACTTTTTTCACCCCATAACTTCATTTTCTAATTTAGCAATTTTTTTCATTTATTTTTTTAAAGTTACTTTGAAATACATTACTAGAAGTTTTGCTTATAAGTTCTTGCTGTAATTCAATGATCTTATTACACAAATTTCCATAGACCTGTTGTTTTTTTTAATCAAAATCTTCAGCCAGTTAAGCGAGCATTCCTGTGCTGCCTGCCTCCATTCAAGAAGCAAATCATTCTCATTTCACCGAAACCACCAGCTGGTAGTTTGTCTATTCGTAACCCTCTAGGAGTGATACTAAGAGTCACGTATTTTTCAAGTAATTTGGTGTCATAAAATACTTGTTGATACTTCCTGCTTTGAGCATACACAGACATGTGGCCCACTCTATTATATCAGCATGTAAACAGTTGCATAGATGCATCTATACCCTGTAGGAGCAAGTGCACGGCAAACCACAGAAATAAATCCATATAGTAGAATTATAATATCAACAAGCTTTAAAATAAAAGGAAGATAATTTTGACCAAAATGATAGAGCCCTCATCAGTGAAATAAACAAAGACATCATGAGCTTAATAATATCCACCAAAACCAAGTTTGAGGCTAAAATGGCTATCAAAGGCAAAGACAATCACAAGACACTTTTAATTATGTCCTTAATCTCAAAAGTACAATGTAGCAATACACTAAGCTGAATGTGAATGATGTTACTTGTACTGAAGCTGAAGATATAGTGAACCTACTGGCTGATAAATTCAACTTTAATGTTATACCTCTCTCCCCTCCATCTGTTCCACACTATATACCTGAAACTGTCTCAACTGCAGCTATCACACAAGAACAAAAGTGCTGTCAAAAGCTAAAAATGCTGCATTGATGGGTCCTAACAATTTCCTGGTATGCATCTTAAATAGCATGAAGCAAGATTTAGCACCCCCCAACAAAACTCATCACCCTCAGTCTCCATACAGGTTTTGAACAAAGACAATGTAGAACAGCTACAGCCATTCCACTGCATAACAGAGGACCTTCCACAGACCCAGGCATTACTGACCCATAAATTTGACCAGCCTCAAATGCAAAAACATGGAAAGACTTGTCGTGAAACTAAACAATAAGGACATAGTGAACCTCCAAGCTCTGTACCCATCTCATTTGGATTTTTCAAGGGCAGGCCATGCTTACTTAATCTGGTAGACTTTTTTGAAAAGGTCACCAAAGCAATGGTTGAAGTTAAAATGGTATACATCACATACCTCAACCTGTCCAAACTTTTTGGCACAATTCAATACTCAGGTATAGTAAAAAAGCTAAATTAACTGTTAATAAACTGGCTGACAAATAGGATGCAGGAAATCTAAATATCAGAAGTTACACCCCCTCCCCCCCAGAAATCACTCACCAGTGTTGTCCCCCAGGATTCTCTCCTGGGACCTGTACTTTGTGATATCTATATCTCACAGATGATACTTCTGCTCTGTAACAGACTCTCTAGCCACAAAAGACAAAGTTCATCCTTGTCCATATTCAAGCACAACAGGGATCAATGAATGGGAAAAAGAAAATTTACCCCAGGACTCCCTCTGTACTACTAATGGATAGAGACATCTCCTAAATGGTTTAGTCCATGTATGAGTCCCCTCACATTGTCTGTGGTATGATCCCAGTTATTCAAATTGGGGGTAATATATAATTATATACCATGGGATGAGTAAGGCCAATATAACACCAAACAGGATAGGGTAATTTAAGCAGATAAAGGGAAATTGGTTAGCCTTAAAATAGCCCACAAAGGGAGCTACACTAGTACTTACCTCTGAAATTATAGGTTTATTAGTAAAGCATACTTGTTTTAATGAACATAACTAGAACAAAAGATGGTTAAAGTTTTACAAAGCATATTACTTGTGGTTGGATGTCTCAGACTTTTTCATTTCCTGAAAAAAAAATGGAATAAACAGTTTATAAAGAAATGGAGATCAAGTAAAGTTTAAAAAATAAAATGGTTTGCAAGTCATCAGATGTAATTCTATGAACTACAGGTATGTGGTGCGAAGGCGAAGAGCACTGCAGATTCAGTGCAGGCCCTGATGGATGTTTTTGAGAAAGGAAAGAAGGGGCGATAAAAAGTATGCTTTCCTGAGTCATTTGAATATGTGGATCAACGAATTACAGCTGTTTATAGTAAAGCTTAATTTGGGGATGTGCAAGGACTTTCTTGATATACAACAGTTCTATATGCATGTATGAGTTATACAGTATTTGCAAATTAATGTTTTGGTATTTTTTCCAAGTGTGGGGAAGGGTTTGGTAAAGTTCTCTCTTAAACAGATTCCCTGGGATTCATTAACAATTGTGTAGGCTTCTCAATAAGGCTACAAGATTTAAGCATGTTAGTATGATAGGCAGCAACAGCAGCAGTAATCAACTATGCATGCTGTTCAGCATAGCTATACAGAGCAAGCACCTTTCTGTGGCCAGTAATAGTGTCTGTGGCCATGGAAAAGTACTTGCAAGCACTAGCACACAATGTAAGCAAAACCGATTGCATATAAGGCAATGCTCAGATATGAGCGTGCACTGTAACCCTGACATATTTAAGAACAACAGCAGGGAGACAATACAGAATGAGGTAGTGAAATAGGGAATCGGTACACAAAAATGTGTTATAATGCTGCATGAATGTTGGAGAGGGGAGATGTTTAAAGTGTACTCATATCCCACAAGCAAATGTGACAAAAGTGTATAAGAAGCATTTCTGGCATAAAACCTGCAAGACTGATGTAACGGTAATTAATGTGAATGTCAATCCTGCATTTATATGGATAAATAATAATTGACATTATGATAAAGGATGTGAAAGGGACATAAAGCTGCAGTGAAACTAACTGCATTGAAAATGTGTTGTACTATACAAGCTTATTAAATGTTGACTTGAGATAACAGTTTTCAATGGCGGAAGATACATTATGGGATGAAAGCATACAATGCAATCATAGCATATAAGGAGGTGCATACAGGGAAATGATGTATGAAAGCTGACAACACTGCTGTATTAGCCATCTCACCATGTATACACAACAAAAGGACCTTACAGCTATAATGTCAGTTAACTCAGAAATAGACATGTTTTTGCAAAGAAATGACAGTGGCATCATTAAAAAAGGGATTCATTACCTATGAACAAGTAATAAAGATGCAAGTGTTGTATTCTTATGTAAATTATGCATGTCAATCTAATAATAAGCATACGTAAGTGACCGAGACTGAGCGGATAACATATCAGCAATCCAGTTTTGCCATTGCTGATTTGCAAACAAGTCTGATATTGTGCTCGCATACAAGTAATTGAAACAGTAACAGAACAACAACTGAACAGCAGCAACACAATAGAAAGTGTAACAGAGAACCAATCACATTTCCTGATGTTCTTTTTGCATGCCATATAGTAGGACATATTTATGGAATCACACATCTGCCAGTAAGCCATATATTATGAAGGAAACAACTGCAGTGTTAAACACATGTCTGGAGGATGACATGCAACACAGAGCATAATTATCTTGTGAGTAGTTAATGCATATGAACAAGGAATGACCTAAGAAACATTTTGCTTCATGTCTTTTTAGAACACATGCCTGGACAGACATCAGAAAGATGCATAACCTGGAAACAGGGAGGATTAAACTTTCCTGATATAGAAACATGTATAAAAGCATCAATATCTAAAACAATCTCAGATTGGATAAGTCCAAATTATTCTGCAAACTGAAAAAATACTAACTGTAATATCAATAAATTAATTTGATTTATAAAAAAAAATTCAAATAACAGATGAAAACAATTTGCCATGGCACATATTATGCATTAGTATGCAATATAACATAACTAAGCCCACTAAAACTCATATGATTAATTATTACATTGACTCATTTAGGAAAATTATTAATGCAAATATACATTTAAAAAGCTGGTTTGATCTTTTAACACCATTCATAGTTACAAAGAGCTATCCACATAAAATATACAGAGAAATAATTAATTCCCGGGAACAGAAAGGATTTGTTTGTTGGTTTCAATGTATCAAAGAACTAAAAGTTCTGGATATGCAAACAATAGAAACAAAATACAAAATTCAACAACGAGATTGGCTAACTATGCAAAGCATTCTGAAAATACAAAAAAACGAAAACACTTATAAACACAAAAACGAAGTAGCTGTAATCTTCTCAAGACTTTAATGTTAGCGCTTTCATCTAAAATAATGCTTAGACTTCTTCAGACACCCCTCTCCCAGAATGCTATAGTTTTTATACATTCATTAATTAGTTAATCACTGATTTAATTAAACAATGAAGTATGTAAATGTTTTAAACTAGATAAGTCCAACCAAGCAGGGACTCCTAGAACAAACACTGAAGTTGTCATACACATAAAACCTTGCTTAAAAGCCTTTTCCTTTTTAAAAACTGGAACACATTATACCTGGATTACACGAACAATAAAATGTTAAGACATTAACAGACTATATGCATTTAAAATAATCTAAAGCTTATAAAAAATACAAAGCAATATTCAATAAACATATAACTTTCACCTATCTAATACTTTCAGCTTCAATACATTTAATTGAAGCATATTCATTAAGGCCTGGGGGAATATGAGCAGCTAACTGAAGAAATTAAATCAGATATTTTATTATCAATAAAACATACATCCTTTACACAATACTGGAATGTTTTTAATTGGAAATAATTGCACAGCGCATTCTTAACTCCAAATAAAATTACTAAAATTAATTCTTCCACAAAGGGAATATGTTGGAGGTGTGAGCAAGTACACAATGCAGATTGGAATCACATTTTTTCGACTGTGTTAAAATTAATCAATTTTGGAATGATATTAAAAGCTTTTTACAAGCTTTATTTAATGAATCATTTAACTTATCTAAAGCTTTAGTATAAGTAAATGTGTATGAAGGTCCTCATTTGAGTCAAATATGTATCTAGTTTGGACAATACTTGCAATCTCAACAAGAAGATGGAATACAAACACAATACCGACTTTGGAAGACTTCTACAGCCTACTGAAGACCACAGCATTGTTGGAAATTAAAATTAAAGAATTAAGGATTCATCCTAAGCCATTTATTAACAATCCATGAAAAAAAGTCTTATCATTGATTGACACTTTACAATAACTGAATAGATACACTCTAATAACTGGATTGTTATACCTATAAAGTAATTGTATATATCGAGCTCTGTTATAGTGTCAGGCTCATGTAAATAGTGTACATAGTTATTTAAGATGTTATATACAAATTCTATGGAATGTATTCAACTGTATTTGAAAAATAAAACATTTTTGAGAAAAAAAAGAAAGATGCATAACAATCATGGAGCAGCAGATATATGCAAATCAATCACATAAAGAAGAACACCCCCAAAGGGTGTACAGCACTATCATATCATATTAAGTGCACTGATGAAAATGCGTGAGAAAGCTGACCATGTGAGTGTGTATAAGGCACTGTCATCTGAAACATTTATCTGACAGACATATTTTACCAGATTCAAACCCTTGCCTATTATACAAAGTGTTCTCTAAACCCCTGTAGTGACTGTATGTGCCACATCACATAGGAATAGATAACTGAAATAAATGTGTGTATCAACACAGGAGGTGTGGATATAATATGAACAATCAGATTTAGTGCAAATGCCAGACAGGAGATGCTCATGTCACTGACCACACAACACTGAACATTACAACATGATTGACTATTTGACAAGGAAGCTGTTTCTGTCACATAGGACACACTGTCTCAGAAGTGAATAAAAGTCTGTCTGTGTAAGTGTACAATGCCAATACCCAATGCACATGCCACAGGACCATTCACAGCACAACATTCCCTGAATAAACATTTCAATGGCATGTAATCACACCATGTGGTGATATATCATTGTCCAACATAAAAATAGATAACAATACCTAGATACAATAGTGTCCATGCAATGTCAATGTATTCATGTAAAGTTGTTCCTATCAGGAATTGAACAGCAAGCAATGCGACTCTGATTAATGACATCTGGATGAACCACAAGTGCCACAGCGAAAGCATTACAATTAGTGTAACAATGCACTTATGCTAACTTAATACATCATCTGTATGTGTAGTAAACAATCTCTGAGATGAAAGGGATCATGGAGATCTATCACAATATAAACATACACATTATAATTGTGGTATGTATCATTCATGCATTACAGTATAAGGTTCAACAATGCTAACAGGCAATTAATGTGGATGTTGAACACATGACATCTGACAGCATACAATATATGACACTGTACAGGATTAATGAATGACAGAAATTTGCTACAGTTGTGAAATATGTGGTTTAGAAGGCATTACATCATATTCTTCCTGCAAGGGATATGTATGCTTGTGATCACTGTAATATGGAGCATGAAAATGTATGCCATCATTTCTCTGAATAAAAGAATTGATAGGTGACAAATTGTCATAGCTTTTAGCTTGAGGGATCAACATCTATGTGAGTACAAAGCCAATGTGTCTAACAACAGTGTTATTGACATGTGCAGCCACAATACCACTGACACAACATAGACTGAGCAGTAATGGATGGATTTCAAATATCTACCCAATTTTATGAGATAAACTTCATTGCCTGAATCATATGCACCACTCAACAATGTTGAGGAACAACTGAAAGAGTGTACAGTTAAATGGATAACATCAGCATAGTTTATTACCTGGATGTTTATGTTAAAAAGTGTTCAAAGTGCCCAATAACACTGCACAGCTATGCAACATATATGAGTTTGCAGAATAGTTGACACACACCCAGCTGAACTCCAACATCCAACATATGTAGTTACACTATGTACAAAAAGCAATCTAAAAGTTATGCAACAGAGGAGAATGTGCACTCCAAATCTGAAATACTGCAGGTATGTTAGCAGGGGGTCTACTTCTAAATTTTGAAGTTTCAAAACTTTGAAATTCTTATGGTCGAGACCATAAGATCAAAGTTTTAAAACTTTAAACCATTTAAATGAAGATCGCCGTACAGCCTGGAATGGTATATTTACCATTTTTCTTGCTGTAGTGTGGTCTTGGAGTTGGATATTTAATTAGCAGTGGGTGTGGGGATGCAGGGGGCTTGCCTCCATGCAAAAATTTAAAAAAAAAATTATTATTTACATTTCAAAGTTTCAAAACTTTGATCTTATGGTCTTGACCTTAAGAAATTCAAAGCTTTGAAACTTTGAAATGTAGAAGTTGATGCATTAGCAGTATGTAATCATTTTGTGGACAAAATGTTATTTTCCTTGATGATAATATGATTAACTGAACAGCCTACCCATCCCCTTAAAACATCTATTCATCAGATTACCAACAGCCAGCAGCACATGAGAATAGTGACAAAAAATAAGATATATATAATCTATGAAGAGATGATATCAGCAGTGTATTGGCAAGGGGATCTATCTGGTAATAGTGAATTTACAGAAAATCAGGGCTTGTAAAAGTTGCCATTACATGTGTGTGTAAAAACAAGATTGACTTCATTGGCAGTCACACTTGCAGAAACTAAGCATTACTGTATTTAAACATCCTACCTATCCTAGTTACATGTTATAGATAACAGTATAAGACATGAAGGCACCATAAGAGATAAAGTACTTAGGAATATGGATTTAAAAGGATTATGGTGTGGCAGCTAAGGATGTGTGTGACTACACAAAAGATAATACAAATCTGAGAAACTGGAAGCTCTGTTATATGGATATGGATAGCAAGATACAAGCAGTTAAAATGTTTTTAGTCCCTTTAATTTTATACACAGGCTAGGCATATTTTTATCAATCAGATGAGAAGTCATGGACAGCAGCTCAGGATTTTATCTGCAAGGGGAAGATAGCAAGTCAATTGAGATAAGCTGATTCTTCCAACAGAACAAGGCAGTTAGGGATTACCTAATTTGGAGGGGTATTTCAGAACTACACAGTTAAGAATCCTATACATAGCACAAGCAGAAACCTATAATACAAAGTGGAAAGGAATAATGATGATGAAACAGGGGAAAAGCTCAATAAATAAGGAGAGACTGTGATTTTGCATGCAGATCCTTAAGGAGAATAACAATCACCATACAGAATATGAAATTCACAAAGTAGCAGAAAGCATTCTAAGAAATAAGCCAACATGGGACTGGAGACAGAAGATTCTGCCAATAGGATTGACTGCAATTAAGGATACAGATAATAGGCAAGAGAAGGCTGGAATTTAAAGGAGAAAACTGGCAAATGAACCAAGGTATTGGGAGCAAATAACGAGAGAGGGAAACATAGAATGGGAAGAGGCCAAGAATTTATTGGACTGCAGGCTAGAGATTGCTCTCTCTGTCAAAGACTGATATCAGCATAGAGGCAAAGAGAAAGAACTAGGGGATCCTTAGTGAAAACCAGCACTGGTAGAGATTTTAGTAAAATCTAGAACAGAAGCTGCTGTTAAAAAATTAATAATTTGTAGAGCATACAAAGCATTGCATGATAACTATAAGAATCAGTCAGAGGAGGTTAGAAGGGATTGGGAAGTATGGTTGGGTAGGCAATTCACAAACACATAATGGGGGGCAATTCACAAACAACCAATGGGGGATATATGTATGTCTTCCAAGTATGCAACAAAGTCTAGAACATTTAGGAACATTGCTTGGGCATGTTCACATAGGTAATTTTATACCCCAAGTAGACTCCAAAGAATTTTTCCTCGGATAGATAGCAAATGTTAGAGGTGTGATGGGGAAGAAAGAGGCAATTGGGAATATATGCTCTGAGATTGTAATGAGTTAGCAGACTTTAAAGATTCCCTGCAGACTACTATGTCACAGATACTGGGTGAGCAAATTGGTATAACTAATGAAATTATTTTTTTTACCTATGATACAGAATTGGAATTGCCTAGAGATAGTAATCCCTTGCCAAGTCTAATTATGATGGCTGCCAAAAAAAACAATTACTAAAAAATGGAAATCAAAGGGGGGAATTCAGTAAAGCCTACACAATTTTTTTGTGTACACATCACAGCGCAATGCGTGCACAAGTGCAAACATTTTTAGATTCAGTAAATGCAGTTTAGTGATACACATGAATGGGCAAACAAGGAAAATTCCAAGGAATGCAAATTACCTCATAAGTAGGTGAATGCTATGCAAATGAGGCAAACGGAGTGATCCAACAAGCAGAAAGACATCTATGTAGATGCCGTGTCAGTGTTCATAGTGTACTTGGAATTTTTTCTCATATAGGAATCCAGACAGACAGAAGAGAATGTAAAACTCCAGAAATATGGACATATGACCTCTGAAAATGTTATACCACATACAGATATGTGCAAAACTAATAATGTGGATCAGAAAGAGGAAGAGAATAAGTTAAATTAATAATATATTTTTTAACAATCTTGGTATGTTTGTGCTATGCAAAGCATTTTATAATATTTATCAGAAATGTATTTATAGGACCTTGCGTCAAAAATGTGCATTGGTGCTGTTGCCCAGGTCATACGACAATGAACCGTGTAGTTTTCCAGGCTGTCAGTATGGATATGAATGCAAATGAGGTGGATGCTTTGAAAAGCAAAATAGAGTAAGCATGTCCTCATATCCACTTTGTGTATGCTCGTACACCATGTTGATATTTCCACTTGATGTGGATGCCATCGAGAGGGGTATCCTGTCACTTTTAGGATTCTTTAATTCATGATGCATGTATTTGTGTGGTGTGATGCATAGCAGAGCATGTTCATGTGGAAAGAACAGCCAGGGCACAGTGTTGGTGTAGGCAGCAAGTAATTAAAACTGGATATATTCAATAATTTATTTTGACTTTTGTATAAGCTATGTTGCGCATCACAGCACATAGCTTAACATGTTCATGTGGCACACTCCCCATATGACAGTGATGATGTAGGCAGCAATAAATGTACAGCAGATCTATCCAATGAATATTTATTATTTTGTATAAGCTATGCTGTGCAACAGTGCATACCGCCACATCGCACATTAAAATAGGGCCATTAAATTATGTTAATTACATTCTAGGCAGGTGAAATGAATCATCATTAGCCAATCACACATGGTGGACCTACAGCAGACCTCTATAAAATATGCATACACCCTACTTTCTGATTTCCCCCCAATACTCTGGACCATTAGAGTACAGACTTGGGAATTTAACTGAGATAATATTTTGGACTGCTGCAGGCCTGCTATATCTGTATGTGCTAGATGCTGAAGTCAGTGCTGGTGGTGCTGCTGACAATAGGCCTAGGCTGAGAAGGAGAAGAGTGTTCAGGCCCATAGTAACCTTCCAGGAGCTACATGACTGGGAGATTGTAGAGAACTACAGGGTGGACAGGGACATATTACAAGAACTCATTGAGCTCTGCCACTCTCAACTAAGACCTAGAGCCAACAGAGGAGAACCCATCCCAGTGGAAACAGAGGTATGTGTAGCACTTAGGATACTAGCTACAGGTGTTTTTCAAAGACCAAATGGGGACATGATGGGGTGTCACAGGCATCTGTATCCAGGATACTCCACCAGTTCCTCGAAGCTATGCTACCATATGTCAGTGAGCACATATTTTTCCCCTCTCCCCTGAAGTGAGGGCCAGCAATATGCAACAGTTCTACCACATAGCACACTACCTTGAAGTACTAGGTGCCATAGATTTCACTCATGTACACATCAAGGCATCACCTGGTGAACAGGGTAGAATCTACATTAACCACAAGGGTTACCACTCCATCAACTGCCAGGTCATGTGCAATGCCCAGGGGATTATCCTGAATGTGTGTGCTGGCAACCCTGGCATTTATTACAACTCCCATATCTTACATACATCACAGCTGTACCAGATGTTTGCTAGGGGGGACAACCCACAAGGCCATTTACTGGGGGAAGCCAGCTATGCCCTGGAATGGTGGATAACTCCCATCAGAAATGCACACACACCCACAGAAGAACAGCATAA